>NC_057813.1:83838466-83857495 GCF_018294505.1 Triticum aestivum
TAAAAGAAATGCCACAGTCGGGTGTCTAAGCGACACCACATAAAGGGCTTTAAAGGAAATGCCCCAGTCGGGCGTCTAAGCGACACCACATAAAGGGCTTTAAAAGAAATAATCATAGTGAATATCCCGGAGGTAGAACCATCCCAGATATATTCGATAATACCGAAAATATCACAGGTTAGTCCACAACAAAATAATACTCATCATTATCACATGTCACAAGTTGTAATATAAGTTCTGATTTAATAGTTTCACCTCCGAAGACCGACACTAAGACCGACACTCGACCCATCCCAGACTGTAATCCTTAACCATGGACACGGCTATTCGAATAGGTTTAATCTCTGCAGAGGGTGTACTCTTTACCCACGAGTAACGTATTTCTTTAGTCCATCGGGACTAATTCCGTCTACGGCCTTTTGTTGAAAACACACCTAACTTGCACACACCAGCTTAACTCACACGTGTCTAGAATCACCCACGACACCTGTCAAGCAAACTCTAAGTGGGGAGGCTTCAACCTCGCATAGCATGGGATCAAATTTATATCATGCGCTCTAAGGGGTGGCCTCCCCTCTCGGTCTCAACCGGAAACACCCATGCCCCCGGACCAGGTGGCCTGCCTACCAGCTACAACCGGTATCTTCCACCCTGGTCTCTCTATACGGTGTGTGCTAGGAAGAGGTTGACAACTTACTGAACCATACTCTACTTGTTGTAGAGACAAGTGGTAGTACGAAACAAGTATGGGGGTTACTGGAACAAGACTCGATCTACGGTCGACTCAGGAGGTTTAAGTATTCCCTGCATGATTAGTATAACGAATGTATTTCATCCAACAGAGTCACCGCTCATATTACCTTACCATGCCATACCAGACATGACCGTCCCGACGGAGACCGGCGACAAACTCATGCCTACCCAAGGCAGAGGTTTTCCCGGGTTCCTACCGATATGCATGCAAGGCACATGAGGATGATTATCATCACAAGTGTGATCACTTCCAACAGCATGGAAATCACAAATATGCATCCATGCACATGATCATCTCACATGAAATAACAATTTCTCCAAAAATGAGGTAGTGTTATAAACGTGTCAACGAACACACAAAAGTATTATGCCAGGGTTCAGAATGCTTGCTTTCAGGTCATGGGAAGGCAGGGTGCATTTCAAACTCTTGAAATACTTCTCCTCTCTTCAAAAATCCTATTTTAGAAATATAAATGAATTAACACACAAAATAAAAACAGCACAAAAAGTTGTTCTGAAATTTTTTCAAATAAATCTTAAAATAAACTAGATCAAATTTGAGAGAGGTAGGAAAAAGAATTAATTCATTTGGAGTTATATTTTAAAAGATACAGTAGGTCAAAGTTTGGTCAAATCTGTTATTTAAAACAAAACAAAAAATAAAACGTTTCAAATAAACACGTACACGTCGAAGGCGTATTCGGGAAAGGCGCTTCCACTTACTCCTGCGTGGACAGGCACTGGGTCACTGACGGTGGGCCCGCCTGGCCCACTGGTCAGGTTTGACCGGCCACGCGCGCGTCGTTCCCCTCCGACCGAACAGAGGCGGAGCTCCGGCAAGGATTTGCCGGCAAACGGGGGTGTCCCATGGTGATCTGAAGACATGGGTGTGCTCAGGGGGTCGAGACGAATCCATGGGTACCCGCCATGGTCACCGACGTGAACGGAGTCACCGACGTGAACGGAGTCACCGACGACGAGCTTCGCGGCGGAGGAGGCGTTCGGGTGGAGAGTGGGTTTGGGGCTACGGTGGTTTCCGACCAAAATCGAGCGTGGGGTTGCACTCACGAGAGGGAGGGAGAGTTCTTGGTGGAGAGAAAGGAGAGGGAGGGGCACTGGTGGCGACAAAATCGGCCGGGGCTTGGCGGCGACCGAACCGGCCGGACTCGGGGAAGATGTCCTTCCCTTGCTCGACTGCTGGCCAAGGCAACACTAGGAGGATCATTTGAGGTTGCTCAAGGTCTCGATTGAGCTCCGGGGCCCTTATATGGGAGGTGGAGGTCGGTTCCGAGGTGGCCGGCGATAAGGACGACGGCGAACCGTCTTTCTGTAGCTTGGGCGACGTGGCGGCGACGAGCGCTAGAGGACGAGGCTGCGGATGAGCTTGCACTATTCCAGGGGGCAGGTGGCAAGCCGGGGTGGCTTTGGCGGCGCCGACCGTGGAAGAGGAGTGCTACGGATGCCGGCGTGCCGCCAAAAGCTCCGTCGGCGGCGCTGTAGGCTGCGAGGGCGGCTTGGCGCATTGCTGTGAGGAGGTTAGTGCGTGGCGTGGCGCTGCAGAGCGGGCCAAAACCAGGGGGCCAGCGTGTCGGCTCGGGCGCGGTTCGTGCAATACGCGCGCTCTGGGCGCGTCCAGTGCATGCACGGAAGGTGTTCGATACAATGTCGTGGCATGCTATAGGTCACAGGTGAGGTTGGCAAGCCACAGGACTAGGTTAGAGATAGAGGGAAACTCAAGGGACAAGGTGGTTTGGTCAGGTGGCCAAGTTCATAATTTATACTTGAGATCATGCCAAATCAGTCCATGCACTCCAGGTGTTTGTCAAAATGCCAAAGGCACCTAGGATTTTCTTGGAGTGGCCAATTTCTCCAGATCAGTGTCTCTCTAGATGCACAAGAGGGTGGTGAGGTTAGTTGGTGAAAAGCACAAACTTGCTAGTGCAAGTTTTGCAGAACTTCAATTCTGGGCAGAACTTAAATGGCATTATATCATTGAACTAAAAATGATCAAAAGAGTGCATGCTCCTCGACTTAGGGGTTTAGTAGGGTGGTCTATATGCAGGAGAAAGAATCAAGGGCCAGAGAGCAAGTAAGACTAGGGTTGCTGTACAAACCATCATGATGGACCAGAATGAAGAGAGGTTGATTCACTCAAAATTTCCAAAGAACATCCTTGGGTCTTTGCATATAATGAAATCATATGATGCTACTAACATCCCATAATTTTGGTGGAAGCTAGAAACAAATATATAAAAGGGTTGTAGTGAAAAAATGTCCACTGGACCAGGAAAGAAAAACATGTGTAGCACTCAAAATATGCAATGAATGAAATATATTATTGCACAAAAGTGATTTAGAGACATCATATGACATCTCCAAATTTTGGTGGAATTTTTAGTTAAGTTTATCAAATGGTTGTAGTACAAAAAGGGCTCCAAAACGTAAAACAAGCCATTTTAATGAATATAGCTCAGGGAGGAATAATATAATAAATAAACCTACTGATTAGGAAATTGTTTTAATGAGATGGCATAGAAGTTCAATATGTTTGGAAGGATCCACTAGGGTAGATACTCATTAATATAAAAAGAAAGGTTCTGAAATCAACAGAAGTATTCTTGCAGGCAAAAATTTTAAACTCTTGGCAAAATTTTAGTGACTAAAACCTGGTTAAATTTTTGGGGTGTTACATGAGGGTTCCATGGCCCTGGATTAAAGCCCATCATCCGGTCAGGGGGCATGGGTGTTTCTTGTTGGGACCGAGAGGGGGCACCCCTTAGAGCGTGCGATATAAATTTGATCCCATGCTACTCGAAGTTGTGGCCTCCCCGTCTTAACGTTTTTTTTGAACGTTGCCTAGGGTGATTCCTGGCAGTGGAATGTGGAATGGGTGTGTACTGGTTAGATGTGTTTCTTCTAAAATACCATAAACGGAACTAGTATTTGTGACTACGGGAATCCGTTGGCTGTGGGTAAAGAGCACAAACTCTGCAGACTCAAAACCATTCGAGTAAACGTGTCCATGGTCAAGGGCAGTGATCAACATATCAGTGTCAGTGTCAGTCTCAACGTCCATCTCATCGTCAGTCTTAGTGTCAGTTTCAGTGACAATCTCCGGTGAATGAATATGAGTGGTAAACCCAGCTGAATGTTATTCCTGTGGATGGACTAACCTATTTATTATTATGTACTAAGTATTTCTTTGGGATTTAATTTCATGAGCTACTGGAATTCGAATGGCGAAATATAAGCCCTTTATGTGATGTCACTCAGACGTCCTACTGTGGCATTCTTGTTGTTTATTTTTGTTATAAGCCCTTTATGTGATGTCGCTCAGACGTACGACTGTGACATTCACGTTATTTACTTTCGATATAAGCCCTTTATGTGATGTCGCTCAGACGTCCGACTATGGCATCCATGTTATTTACTTTCATTATAAGCCCTTTTCGAGATGTCGCGTAGACGGCCGACTATGGCACGCACTATCATTTACATTTCAATATAAGCCCTTTATGTGGTGTCGCTCTGACGCCCGACTGTGGCATGTTAATTTATTTTTACCTTTCGAGGCGTCGCTTCAGACACCTGATCGGTCTTCAGTTATTTTATTGGGATTTCGGGAGGACTACCGCCTGACTTCCTTTTTATTTAACATGCTGTGCAAATTTATTATCTGAGTGTGCATTACTAATCTGCGCATGTGCATCATGTTTGCATTTGTTATATATTATGTCCAAACTGTCTTGCGAGTACATTCAAATTACTCACCTGGCTTGTTGATTTGGCCAGATATCGACAAAGGCGATCTTATGGATGAAGAGTATGATAGCGAGTCCGACGCTTAGAGGAGTCCCAGTCAGTCTCGTGCGATCCTGGAATTGGTCACTTGTATCATATACGCTTCCGCTACCCAAATAAAATCATCGAGCCTCACTCCGGTGCTCGATGAGCTGTAAGATTTAGGAGTCATGTCACCCACGTCACTGTGACATACCCACCACCACTTTTATTACAAGTCAGTAGTTATACCCCTTGTGTCATATCCGTATTTATGTATAATATCAGCGTGCTTGTAATAAATTGTTGAGCAGCCTCAGCTTAACCTTGTGTAATATTTAGTACTACTGGATTTCTGTATCAAGGATTTGTCTACTAGTAAGGAAGATTTTCCTATACTGGTCTGATAAAATGGTCGATTTTTCAATAAATATTTTATTGGAAAACCGGTCCTGACAACCTTGGTACCAGAGCCAGGCTGACTGTAGGAAGCCTCTAGGTGCGATCGCTAATCAGTTATTAGCATAATAAGTGCTTTTATTTATCATTTTGCAAATGTAGCAATTTTCTGCTAGTCATCATAAATTTATGATTTGACTATTCGGAATTTTTGTGTACTTTTGTAGATGGCTGGCAGTGGCTGTGAGTCACAGGTGTTCGCCAATGTACCTGAGGGGTTTATCAAGCTTCTCGTCTCCAGCACCAAAGTCACGATCGGGCCATCGGCTCGTCCGGAGTTCACACTCTACCAGCACAAGATCAGCGACAGCGTGTCCATGCACCAGGCCATGGTGCAATTCAAGGAAGGACGTGATGAGTCACGGCGCTTCCGATTTGTGGGAAGGGCCATGCCTACGGAGAGGCATGCCATGCAGATGGCTGCCCGTGAGGCGATAGCTCGTCTCCGTGATGCTCTTCCTTCGATGAAGACTCGTCGCTACTACTACCTCCCATGCCACGTACCATACACATGTCACTATGCGTTCGCTTTGGGGTGAGAGACATGAGGCTATTGAGATGTTGGTTGAATATCTCAAAGCTCTTGAGGCAGCTTTTGATAACCTCGTGGACGACTTTGTGGCTGCTCGTATGGACTTCGTGCAGGGCTGTTCCGCCAACAGGAGGGAGCTCCTCCATACAGCACCACCACTGACTTATGTCTCGTCCTCAGCATCCTATGCACCTGCCATCTTTGCCAACGCTCGCCGCCTGCCTACCCCTGAAGAGTTTGACCAAGTCATCGCTCCTACTCCAGTCAGGGCTGCACCACCTACTGCACCCGCACCAGCTCCTCAACTCAGTACTTCACGCCTGGAGCCTATTAGTGAGGAGGAGGTTGAGTCTCCAGCATCACTGGGTCTTACCCTTGGTAGGCCGAGGGAAGTTCTTACCATCTCCGACTGAGTGCGCCTAGCAGCCGTGCGATGTACCAGCTTGTATGATATGTTTATATGTATATAGGTTTGGTTAGAAGTAGTGTGTGTGCGCATCATGTAGGAACTTGGAGAAGTGCACTAGCCTAAATAACATGTCAGGAATGTGTATGCACATCCTGAGTGATGTATTGTATAATTACTGCTTGCATGTAAGATATGTAATAAGTGGTCCTTCTCCATGCGCAATCAAGTATTTTCTTGAAAAATCTTGGAGTTCCGCCTTTGCAATATTATTTAATTTTGCCACTCGGTTTTTCTCACTAGTTCTGCAAAAATACCCCAGAGTGGAAAATGCCTCGTCCCTGGACTCGTTCCATGCCAAGTCCACCAGAAGAAAATTATGGTACCCAGACAAGTAACAATTTCACACAGGGGCAGTCAAGTCAGCAAGGCAGTGAAGCAGCATTTTCTCAAGTATGCAGCCTTTATGAGCAAAGCGAGCAGCAGCATCAAGAAATGATGAACCATGTTATCAATATGGGAAATCACCGTGGACCGTATCAGCAGCAATCCAAATTGTCTGAACTACAAAAGACACGTCCCCCAACGATCTGTCACACTGATAGACCTCTTGAGGCCGATGATTGGCTTCAAGACATTGAGAGGGAAGTAATTATTGCACAATGTTCAGACCGTGAGAAGGTACTATATGCACCTCACTATCTCACTGGAGCAGCTGCATCATGGTGGGAAAATTTCCTACACATGCACCCCAATGAAAATAACATCACCTGGGAAGAATTTAAAGAAGGTTTTCGTGGGGCGCACATTCCCAGAAGCATTATGAAGATCAAGAAAAGGGAATTTGATGACCTCAAGCAGAGAAGCATGACAGTGACTGAGTACAACAGTCAGTTTACTCAATTATCTCGTTATGCCAACGAAGAGCATATGAGTGAAAATAAAAAGATGGAAAAATTCCTGGACGGTCTGGAACCAACACTTAAATGCCAGCTAGTTGTACACACCTTTCCGGATTTCAAAACACTTGTGGACAAAGCTATTACATTGGAAAATGAGCGCTGCAACTTGGAGGATTTTCACAAGCGCAAAAGAGACAAGACTACGCGTGCTCGCAACAACCGGAAGAAGACTAATTTTCAGAAAAGTGGAGCAAACAAATCAACGACCAATGTTCCACGCCAAGACAAAAAAAATCATGCAAGGGACAAGGATTTTACATATCGCTCAGGTTTTACTTGCTACGCTTGTGGAGAGGAAGGACACTATGCCAAACAGTGCCCAAAGCCAAGAAACTCGGCCCCTGTCGGTGTACTAGAGTAGGGGTACCCTAGTACCCCGAACTTGTGCATGGGCAGCTGCAGCGCCCCGCGGCAGGGGCTTGCCGGGTGACCGCCAAGATACTCTGTGGCTCCTTTGGAGCCATTCAAGAACAAAGTATTCAAGTCAAGAAGACAAGGCCCCGGCAAGAGGAGCTTGCCGGGAAGGCCAACCGAGGCATCTCAAGGAACTTGCCGCAACGCGCCACGCGTCCCGGCAAGGCCCGGTGAGCGACAAGCTTTCGGGCGCGACAAGACCACGACCGCGGCAAGACGCTTGCCGCGGCAAGCGGCCACTCTATGCCCATGCTCCAGCGCATCCACCAACGTGTCGCCCTTGGGGCCTTTCCAGGCACGCGTGGCGGAAGGCGGTGCAGCCAGCGGTAAGCGGTGGCATGCGATGCTGACAAGATCGCCATCGTGGCAGGCGGTGGCGCCCCTGACGGTCCTTTTTTACACTGTTTGGGCGACACAGACGGGCATTTAATGCCCTTGTCCCCTGCTGCCAGGGTTAGGTACAGTACACTGTACAGGTAGCTGTACCAACCACCTCCCTTTTTACGTTTTTACCCTTCTCTGCATTGCCACCTGTCGGTGACCCCTTGAGCATATAAAAGGAGGCCCATGCGCAACGTAGAGGGAGGTTCGGATCATTTCGAAGCCAGAAAACACTTAGCTCTCTAGAGCAAGAACACAATACAATCACACAAGCAGCAATAGGGGTATTATCTCTCCGGAGAGCTCCGAAGCTGGGTAAACTGCTCGTGTGCTTCGCCTCGATCTGCTCTTCGTGCGACCTCCGACCCCGCCAAACCGAAAGGGGCTCGGTCCGCCGGTCCCATAGGTGTTCATGGATCAGTTTTCTCGACATCTTTGGCGCACCAGGTAGGGGAGCGTCGAGATTGTGTGAACCTGATCCGGCGTTCACACGAGCTAGATCTTCATTTTCTTCATCGACATGCCACCGAAGAAGAAGGCTTCGGAGGCAGCTGCTCCGTCCGCGTCGATCTCACCGCCACCGGAACAAACGGGTGGTGGGGTTGACACTGGTGGAAGAACGGACATCGACGAGGAAGCTCACGGTGCTGCCAGGTCCAAGGACAAGGCTGCACAAACCTTGGTGTCTTCACATCCGCCGCGCCCCTCTCAGGAGGCGCAGGACCGACAGTGTCATGGTATTTGCAGTACCATACGCTTGTTGGACCAAGATCAAGCTGGTGGGTCTCGGGGCACTCAAGACCAGCATGCGCGCCAACATGCTGGCACGAGTGAAGCACGGTCGCCTAGACGGGATACTGCTCCTTCTAACATAGTTAGAAGTCCGAGAATGTCTCGCTCCTCGCACCGTTCGCCACTGCCTCCCACCACTCCAGCGCAAGCTTTAGCGCGAGCTCAACTGCTCCTGGATTACCCTCCGACGTCGGACAAGATCGACGAATGGAGGGCCACCATTCAGAGTCTCATCGGCTTCGCCAACGGTGACACTCCACGGCAACCGAGCACATCGTTGCCGCGGCAGGGTTGCCAGGCGCGAGCCAACGGCGACAAAACTGGTGATGGTGCAACCACCATGCACTCTCCACCCCGAAGGCCAAGATCGCCGACTCGCCGGATCCACCTCGACAGCGACTCCACCGCATCGTCAGATCCGCGAGCTCGTCGCGATCAGCGCCAAGTTCTTCACGATAGACAACAAGAAGACGCTCGAACTCGCATCGAGCGCCGAAGTGAAGCGCGACGTCAATCCGACAAGCGCGCTGGGCCCTCTGTTGACATGCACGCGCCCGAAGAACCAGGTGACTTGCCGTACGCGGTAGGTTGCCCTGCGTTCACTCGTGAGCTGCGGCAAGTCTAGTGGCCCAGCACGAAGAATTTCAAGCCAGATGTACCGGAGAAGTACGACGGCAAGACGCATCCATCAGAGTTCCTCAGCATCTACACCATTGCGGTACAAGCTGCTGGGGGGCGAGACGACAAGATCCTTGCCAACTACTTCCCGCTGGTACTCAAACCCAACGTCAGATCCTGGCTCATGCACTTGCCGGACAACTCCATATCATCCTGGGCGGATCTATGCCATCAGTTTGTCGGCGCCTTCACAGGCGGCCACAAGCCTCATGGCCAAGAGAGTGACCTTCATCTGCTCGCCCAGAAGGAAGGAGAGCCCCTGTGCAAGTACATACAGAGATTCAGCCGCGTACAACATAACATCCCAGATGTCCACCCTGCCGCGGTGATCAGCGCGTTCCATCAGAACATGCGGAACCGCAGGATGCGGGAGGAGATGGCGATGTGCAAGATCAGAGACGTCAGTGAGCTATATGCCCTGGCCGACAAGTGTGCACGTGCTGAGGAAGGGAGGAGACTCCATGGAGAGGACACAGGAGCAGGAGGGTCTGACAGTGAGGATACTGCCCCGGCAAGGAAAAACCGGCGGCGGAATAACAGAAAGAAGAAAGGCAAAGAGGTGCTAGTTGTCGAGCAGTCCGGCAACGGAGGTGGCGCCAAGAAAGCCAAAGCTGGTGGCTCTGGCAAGGAGATTGCCGCCGACAAGCAGAACGGTACCAACAAGCAGTACTGCAAGATCCACCGCACCAAGGGCCATGATCTCCAGAGCTGCAAGAAAGTCGAGCAGCTTGTCGAGCAGCAGAAGGCTGAATACGAGCGGCGCGACAAGGAGAAGGCCCAGGAAGGTGCTGGAGGATCCGGCAAGAAACGTCCCGGCCGAGGAGGACGCCGCGGCAAGGCCAAGCAGCGGCAAGGAGACAGACCTCCCTGCGTCCACGACAAGGATGAAGATGACGACGATGATGAAGACATGGATGATGACGAAACCGATGAGCAGGAGTTCCAGAAAGCCACAGAGGTCCTGTGCGTTGACGGCGGTGCTTCTCTGCATACTTCACACCGCCAGCTCAAACAATGGGTGCGGGAAGTCAATGCGGCAGAACCACCCGTCGAGTCATGCAGGCCTCTGAAATGGTCCAGCACGCCTATGTTCTTTGATATTGACGATCACCCAGATCGCGTAACTGCGGTCGGGTGCTTGCCGATGTTGGTTTCACCAACTATCCGCAACCTCAAGGTCACTAAGATGCTGGTTGACAGCGGGGTCGGCTTGAATCTGATCTCCTCCGCGGTGCTCCAGAAACTCCAGATCCCTGACAGCGAGCTCGAAGAGACCGGCACATTTCAAGGAATCAATCCGGGAAGGAGCAAGCCGAAGGGAAAGATCACGTTGCCGGTGACATTTGGCAGTGAGCTGAACTTCAGGACCGAGAGGGTCGCTTTTGACGTTGCTGACTTCCCATTGCCTTACAATGGGATACTCGGTCGTCCAGCACTCGCCAAATTCATGGAAGCCTCTCACTATGCGTACAACATACTGAAGATGCCAGGCCCGATAAGCGTCATCTCTGTCCCTGGCGACAAGAAGGATGCTCTTATCTGCGCCGACAAGATCTACCGGGAGGCAACGGCCGCAACAGATCACAAGTCACTTGCCGCTGAAGCTCCCGGGGGGGAGAAGAAGACCAAGTCTGGCAAGACTTCTGATGCCCACTCCGGCAAGCGCACCTCTTCAGAGTGCTGCGCTACCGTCGAGGACGCACCATCGAGCTCCACCGGCAAGTGTAAGAAGGCAATGGCAGCTCCACCAGAGACTAAGAAGGTGTCCGCCAAGGAGGACGGCACTGGTGGTACCTTCACCATCAGTGCCACGCTCGACCCTAAATCGGAAAGCACGCTCATTGCTTTCCTGCGGGCGAACATCGACGTGTTTGCGTGGCAACCGTCTGACATCCCCGGTGTTCCCAGGAAAGTAATCGAGCACCATCTTGCCGTCTGTGCTCATGCGCGGCCCATCAAGCAGAAAGTCAGGAAACAAGCGGTGGAGCGCCAAGAATTCATTGCAGAAGAAATCAAGAAGTTAGAAGCAGCAGGCCTTGTCAGAGGGGTGCTCCATCCTACGTGGTTGGCCAATCCTGTTGTCGTACGCAAGGCCAACGGGAAATGGAGGCTTTGTATCGATTTTACCGATGTCAATAAAGCTTGTCCCAAAGACCCATTTCCCTTGCCGCGCATCAACCAGATTGTTGACTCCACAGCTGGATGTGACTTGCTTTCATTTCTTGATGCATACTCAGGATACCATCAGATCTTCATGGCAGAAGAGGATGAGGAGAAAACCGCGTTCATTACCCCATGTGGCACATACTGTTTTGTACGGATGCGCTTTGGTTTAAAGAATGCTGGTTCAACATTTGCAAGGGTAGTCCATCACACTTTTGAGCCGCAAATGCACAGAAATGTGGAAGCCTACATGGATGACATAGTGGTCAAGAGCAAGGACAAATCGACCCTGATCCAAGATTTAGATGAAACCTTTGTGAATCTGCGCAAGATCAACCTCAAGCTGAACCCCGAGAAGTGTGTGTTTGGAGTCCCTTCCGGCAAGCTTCTCGGGTTCTTTGTGTCTCAGCGGGGGATTGAAGCCAATCCCGACAAGATCAAGGCCATTGAGCAGATTGAAGCACCAAGGCACGTCAAGGATGTACGAAGATTTGCCGGTTGCGTGGCTGCTCTCAGCAGGTTTATCTCTAGATCTGCTGAGCGCACCCTGCCATTTTTCAAAATATTGAAAAAGGCAGGTCCAATGAAATGGACTCCGGAATCGGAGGCTGCGCTACAGGACTTGAAGAGATACCTGTCCTCCACTCCAACACTTGTCGCACCTAGGCCACAAGAGAAGTTGCTGCTGTATATAGCGGCAACCAATCAAGTGGTTAGTGTTGCGTTAGTGGCGGAGAGGGAGGCAGATGATGAGCCGGCAACCACGGCAGATGCATCCAGCGACAAGCAGGGGGCTTCACCGGCAAGATCTGATCCGGCAAGCTCTGGTCCCGACAAAGATGGATCTGCGCAAACGCATAAGGAGATGCAGAAGAGAATGGTGCAGCGCCCAGTTTACTTTGTCAGTTCCCTTTTGCAAGGGGCTAGGACAAGGTACTCTGGTGTGCAGAAGTTGCTTTTCGGCCTTCTCATGGCCTCGAGAAAGCTGCGCCATTACTTCCAAGCACATGAGATCACAGTTGTCACTCGCTTTCCGTTGAAGAGGATACTGCAAAATCCAGAAGCAACAGGCAGGATTGTCGAGTGGGCACTGGAACTGTCAAGCTTTGGCCTCAAGTTTGAAAGCACTTCAACTATCCAAAGCAGGGCATTGGCGGAGTTCATAGCAGAGTGGACGCCAACACCAGATGAAGAACTTCCAGAGACGAGCATCCCCGTCAAGGAAGCAAGTAAAGAGTGGCTGATGTATTTTGATGGTGCCTTCTCGCTGCAAGGCGCCGGTGTGGGCGTGCTGCTTGTCGCGCCCACCGGAGAGCACCTCAAGTATGTAGTCCAGATGCACTTTCCCAAGGAGCAAGCAACGAACAATACTGCAGAGTACGAAGGCTTGCTTGCTGGTCTCAGGATCGCGGCAGACCTTGGGATTAAGAAACTCATTGTCAGGGGAGACTCACAGCTTGTCGTCCGCCAAGTGAACAAGAATTATCAGAGTCCGTTGATGGAAGCTTATGTTGATGAAGTGAGAAAGCTAGAAGAGCACTTTGACGGCCTACAGATGGAACATGTTCCGAGAGCTCAGAATGACATTGCTGATGGCCTGTCAAAGTGCGCCGCACTTAAGTTACCTGTGGAACCAGGGATCTTTGTGCTCAAGCTGACTCAACCATCCGTGACACCATCAACTGGATAGAGCAAGAAGAGAAAGTTGATTTCCGGTGACTATTTTCCGGCAGAGTTTCCCGAAGCCGCCGCCAAGAAGGTCCCCAAATCAACACTAAGGGTGCTGAGGAGCAGTTTGCTCCGGCAGGTCTTAGTGCTTGTTCCGTCGAAGCAGACGCTCCCATCAAGTTTTGCTCCGGCAAGCTTGCCGGGGAACATCAAGCTCCGGCTGAGCCGCATGTTCTCGCCGTAGAAGCGGATGTTCCCGCAGCAGCAGATGAGCCTTTAGTCCTTGTTGTCGAGCCGCAAGCTCCAGCATGGGCACAACAGATTGTCTGTTTCGTTCAGACAGGAGAACTTCCCGAAGAGCAAGCAGAAGCGGAAAAAGTAGCCCGGCAGTCAAGTATGTACCAGTTTGTCGACAACATACTGTACAGAAAAAGACTCAACGGTGTGAAATTGAAGTGTATTTGCCGGGAAGACGGGCAGAAGCTGTTGGCAGAGATACATGGAGGCATATGTGGTCACCACATTGGCGCAAGAGACTTGCCGGCAAAGCTTTCCGGCAAGGTTTCTTTTGGCCGACAGCCCTCCAGGATGCAACTGCACAAGTAACAAAGTGTGAAGCGTGCCAGTTCCATTCCAAGCAGATTCACCAACCAGCTCAAGCTCTCCAGACGATCCCTTTATCCTGGCCATTTTCGGTCTGGGGGCTCGATATCCTCGGCCCCTTCCCCCGAGCTGTCGGAGGCTTCGAGTACTTGTACATTGCAATCGACAAGTTCACGAAGTGGCCAGAAGTGGAACCAGTGAGGAAGGTGACGGCACAGTCAGCAGTCAAGTTCTTCAGGTCGATTGTTTGCCGTTTCGGGATCCCTAACAGGATCATCACCGACAACGGCACACAATTAACGAGCCGCATGTTCATGCAGTATGTCCAAGACCTTGGCGCCAAGGTCTGCTTCGCTTCTGTTGCTCATCCGAGAAAGCAACGGTCAAGCAGAGAGGGCAAATGCTGAAGTGCTGCGTGGGCTCAAGACCAGAACTTTCAACAGGCTGCGCAGGTGCGGAAGAAACTGGATCGAGGAGCTGCCGGTGGTTCTTTGGTCGATCAGAACGACGCCAAATCGAGCCACTGGCCAGACACCTTCGCTCTAGTCTATGGAGCAGAGGCAGTTCTCCCCATGGAACTCGTATACGGATCACCTCGAGTGCTCGCTTATGATGAGCTTGAGCAAGAGCAGCTACGACAAGATGACGCGCTGCTCCTTGAGGAGGATCGTCTTCAGGCTACTGTACGAGCTGCTCGATACCAGCAAGCTTTGCGCCGCTACCATAGCCGCAAAGTTAATGCCAGAAGCTTCGAGGAAGGCGACCTTGTTCTTCGGCGAGTTCAGTCCGCCAAGAATTCCAACAAGTTGACGCCAAAGTGGGAAGGCCCTTACCGGGTGAAACGAGTCACTAGGCCTAGCATTGTCCGCCTTGAGACCGAAGATGGCATTCCGGTGAGCAACTCCTGGAACATTGAGCATCTTCGTAAGTTTTACCCGTAGGGCGCGGTTGCCGGAATCTACTCCGGCAATCACCTTTTGTACAAGTCTTGTCGATGTTGCATGTAATCCTTTGTACAAAGCCGGGCGCAGATCCCGTGCATAAGTAAAGCTCATGTGCTCCGCGCATCTTGTCAGTTTCATGCTTTTTACTTTACATTTGCATGCTTTATCTGACACTTTGTGCAGCACCTACCCCCGGTAAGCAATAACGAGCCGAAAGGCCCCATATCTTTATTTTCTCTTCTTTCTTTTTCTCAAACAAAGGAAAGAAAGGTTCCCTCGCACACAAGTTTGCCGGGGGGGAAGGAGAAGATAATGGTGTGGACCAGGCGTCGTTTAAGGAAGGTTCGCCTTGCCGGGAAACAAACGACAGAAAAGCTAAGTTGCCAAAGTTTGAGCAATTAATTTTAACTTTTAAGTTATCTTCCTCGAACGACTGTGCTTTGTATGGAAAACCTGTGCACGGAGGAACCAACTCGTAACTAGTTGCGCCTTTACTTTGTTTCGAGTCCGCTCAACAACTTAAGTGTGCTGCAACTAGTCGCGACAAGGTTTCTTGTCGAAGCAGTACCGCCAGCAGGCCGCTGACGTCACGCACTCAGCGCTCGCGGCTCGGGTGCCTGCGCCGACAAGTTCCCTAAAAGCGTAGGGTAAAAACATACAATGCAAGGGATCTAGTAAAGGAAATAACATAGCGATCATTATCCAAAATAAAGTTATATTAATAGATAACTTGTCGCAGCTCTAACACATAGTTCCCATGACATGATCAGCAGCGACAATGAAAAAGATAAAACGGGCGGCCTAGTCTACGCGATCGCCCTCAACCCTCTTGATCCCGCTCACCTTGTCCACAATGGGTGCGACAAGGGCCTTGAGCACTTCCAGATCGGCGTCGGGCGGCAGGGACCTGAGGACGTTGGTGAGGTTGAGGCCTGGGTTGCGGAAGGCCACCTTCACCAGCACCTTCTGAAGAACTCCCGTGCAAATCTTGGGTGACTCGTCGGCCAGCTACTTTGGGATCTTCTCCCGAAGCCGCTGGAGGGCCGTCGCCACACCCTTGAAGAACAAGCTGAGCTTGGCGCTGGGTTGGAGATGCTCGTCGGAAGAATACCCGAAGTCCTCCATCCCCAGCTGCGCCAGCTCCCCATTGATGACTGCGGCGATATTCACCAGACCTTCGGTCCAATGCTCCACCGTCTCCCTGATTGAGTTCTGGGTGACGGCAATGCTCGCCAGCAGCGCCTCATCGGCCTTGATCTTCTCCGACAAGGTTAACTCTCGCTCCTTGGCGGCGTCCAACGTCTGAGTCAGCGTGGCCAGCTTCAGCTCGAGATCCGCGTTGGTGTCCTTGACGGCGCTGAGCTCCTTGCTCCTCTCCGCGAGAAGACCTTGCAGCTCACCATGGGCGGCAGCATCCTTCTCACGCTCGCGCTTGAGCGCAGCAAGCTCCTCGCCGCTCGTCCTGAGATTGGCCTCCAGCTGTGCCACTTTCGCCTCCAGCTCCTTCTTGGCGGCCTCGGCAGCTGCGGCAGCGTCCTTTGACTCTTTGAGAGCCCCACCAATCGATAGCTCCCGCGCGGCGAGCTCCTCCTCATGGCTGTCAAGGTTCACCTTGCGCTGCGCCAACTCTCCTTCCTGCGCAAACAGGCTTTCAGCGGCAAGCCATTGCTTCTCTTCGGCTTCAGCCTTCTCGAGGAGGAAGGCTTTCCGCTCCTCGAGAAGTTGCTCCCGCTCCTCCGCCAGGGACCGGAGGGCCTCCTTCCTGAGACCCCGGAGCTCCTCTACACGCTTCTCAATGTTGACTCCCGCCTTCACGACAAGCGCTTCTCGGGAGGCCAGCTTGGCTTGTCGTGCGTGGTAGAGTGACGTCAGCTTCTGCAGCAGCCGCTCCTCTTCAGGCTCGTCGCTGCTGCTTGGCGCGTCAACCAGCGCCAATCCGGCGGAAGCGAGCACCTCTCCGTCAAAGGTTTCTCCCTCGACCGGCGCCCTGGAGCTTGAAGCCCAGGGGAGCTTGATGAAGACGCCATCGCCGGCCTTCAAGTAAGCGCCGGGCTGGGGCTCCTCGGAGCCTGGCTCTGCGGCAGCGGCGGGAGGATCGGCGGTCGGTGCAGCGCCTTGCGCTCCTGCGGCCTTGGGGCCGTCAGTACGATCGCCGGATCCCTCGCCGGCTTCTGCGGCGGCAGCCTTGGCAGCCTCTTCTCCGGCGGGCTCATCAGCGCCGGCCTCTCCTTTAGCGGCCCCGGTTTCCATCGGCTCAGTGGCGGATGGATCTGAAGAACGAAGAAGGGAGAGAAGTCAAGCAAATATGCAAAAAGAAAGTCAGAAGAAGAAAAGCCCAAGGGCAAGTTTTTAGGCAAGTGGATTACCTGTGCTGGGATCTGCGGTCGCGGTCTCAGCCGCCGGAGGATCACTGGTGTCGTCCCTTGCCGGAGAATTGGCCCTTGCCGGAGAGTTCTCCCTTGCCGGAGAGCGCTCCCTTGCCGGGGATTCCTCCCTTGGCGGTGTAGTCGAAGCAGATGGCGCTTCGGGGGCGGCTTCCGGGCCCTCCTGGTGGGGCTGCTCTGCTCCTACACAAATCCAACAAACAAGATATCAGTAAGAGAAAAGAGCACCCATGCGCACCTGACGGCGGGAAGTAAATTATAAACTTACGCTGGGGGCTGCTTTGGGGAGTAGTTGCCAGGTCCGTCAAGGTGGGCTCAGACACGCCCCCTGCTGACACAGTGGGATCGTCTTCGATGACAATCACCGAGGCCTTGGCTCTCTTCGCCGCTCTCTGGGCCAGCGTCCTGAAAAGGAATGGATTCAGATCGAAGCAAGTCAGATACAGAATGAAAGTGACAAGATTGAAGAACTACGAGGATAGCAAGGAAGCTTACTCTTCTTCTTCATCATCGGAGCTGAGCGCGGAGAGATTGAAGTCCGGCTCCCCTCCGGTGCGGCGAGGTGGAGGAGTAGGCTCCCTTGCCCGCTTGGTAGGAGCAGCAGCGGTGGACCGGGAAGGTCCCGCTCCGGTTGTCGCAGCGGAGTGAGGCGCTCCCGCAGCAATGGTGCTTGCCGCGGTAGAGCGTGTCGCGCGGCTCGGCGGCTGTTGACCCATCTGCCGCCCTGCTACGTCCCCGACCCTGCGGAGGCGCCTTCTTGGTGCAGCCGGGGGCTCCGCTTGCGGCAAGCTGTCTGAAGGTTCGGGCTCTTCCTCGCCGGGCTCGCTCGGCTCAGCTTCGGGGCCGGCAAGATCCTCCTCGCTGGCAAACTCCTCGCGCTCGGCAAGGCTTGCCGCCTCTACTGCCTCTGCCTCCTCCTCAGTAAACCCGAACTCACCCGCGGCAGCTACTGCCACAGCCTCTTCCGTCCTAGTGGCGATGCGCTGCAGCTCCGCATCGGTAGTGTCACGGGTGAGGCTCTTCTGCTCGTCGGCGTGGATCGGCACTTCCTCCAGGCTGTCGAAGAACGCCCGCACGACGTCATCCGCCGGCTCTTGCCAAGTTGGTGCGATTCCGTGAGAATCGCACAAT
Organism: Triticum aestivum; assembly: GCF_018294505.1. NCBI lineage: Eukaryota > Viridiplantae > Streptophyta > Magnoliopsida > Poales > Poaceae > Triticum > Triticum aestivum. Next base: position 83,856,517 of record NC_057813.1, read on the forward strand.
GGCATCATCGCGCGGATCCGGTCGAGTGAAGAATTGTTGCACAACGGAACAACGCTCCTCGGCAACGTGAAGGGATGCTGAGGATCGCGTTTGAACAGCTCCAGGAGCATCGCATCCAGCTCCAGGACGGTAAAATTGAAGTTGAGGCCCGGGCGCAGCCTCATGATGTCCGCCGAGTTCTTGAACTCCCAGGCGGGTCTCCCTCTCTCCTGCAGGGGGGCGATGCGGCGACGAAGGAAATCTGCACCGACAGCGCCTAAAGTGAGCCCGGCAAGCCTGAGGCGAAGGATTTGGGTGACTGCAATCTTCAGCCTGTCGTCTTCCGGAGCCACGTTGCTCCAATCGTTGCCGCGTACTATTGGGGCTTGGCGCACGGCAGTGAACGGCTGCGGGTTCTCCTCGACGATCCAGCACCACTCCGCTCTCCACTCCTCCCATTTGCTGCGAAGCTCTCCCTCCAGATACGCTTCTTTCTTGCCGACTCTCGAGATCCAGGCAATTCCTCCGGCAAGGGGCTCTCCTCTCTCGACTCGGGGCATGAAGAAGTGGCGGAAGAGGGCTACGTTTGAGTGGACTCGGACAAAGTTTTCGCACAGATGTGCGAAAACCGCCATGGTCAGAATGGCATTGGGGGTGAAATTAAGGAGGCGGAGCCCGTATGTGTTCATAATGTCGCAGAAGAACTCCGAGAAGGGCGGGCAGAGCCCGCAATAGAAGAACAGCGCGAAGAATGGGTACCCGTTTGGAGCCAACTCCGAAGCGGTGGCTGGGAGTACCCTCGTGCACGGGTGCGCTCACGTCTCCGTCGACCAGAAGAGGTAGTAGTACTCCCTCAGCTCCTTGGCGCCGAGCTGAGGGGGGAAGAGAGCCCGCTCCTTCCGCAGCGCCGCGAGCCGCTGTGCTTTGGCCGACTTCACGCCCTTCCCCTTGTCGGCTTTCGGAGCCATGGCGGAAGTGGCAGGGAAGATCGATGGCGTTG
>NC_057813.1:83857764-83874522 GCF_018294505.1 Triticum aestivum
AATGGCGAGATGGGCGAACTGCCCCTGTTTGCCCTGCTTATAAAGAGGGAGGGGGCGGACATTTCGCCCTTCCGAATAAAGAAACCCCCCACGATCTCTCCCAGGATGCCGCATTCAACGCGTGCCGTTGGGGGAGGGCGCGGTGGATACGGAGTGAGATTCGGCGTTACACGGGCCGCGCGTGCCCGTGCCCTATTTTGGGCCTGGCCCAACAGCGCTCAGCACCATGTGTGGCCCAGGCCCGGGGGCTCCTGTCGGTGTACTAGAGAAGGGATACCCTAGTACCCCGAACTTGTGCACGGGCAGCTGCAGCGCCCCGCGGCAGGGGCTTGTCGGGTGACCGCCAAGATACTCCGTGGCTCCTTTGGAGCCATTCAAGAACAAAGTATTCAAGTCAAGAAGACAAGGCCCCGGCAAGAGGAGCTTGCCGGGAAGGCCAACCGAGGCATCTCAAGGAACTTGCCGCAACGCGCCACGCGTCCCGGCAAGGCCCGGTGAGCGACAAGCTTTGGGGCGCGACAAGACCACGACTGCGGCAAGACGCTTGCCGCGGCAAGCGGCCACTTTGTGCCCACGCTCCAGTGCATCCACCAACGTGTCGCCCTGGGGGCCTTTCCAGGCACGCGTGGCGGAAGGCTGTGCAGCCAGCGGTAAGCGGTGGCATTCGATGCTGACAAGATCGCCATCGTGGCAGGCGGTGGCGCCCCTGACGGTCCTTTTTTACACTGTTTGGGCGACACAGACAGGCATTTAATGCCCTTGTCCCCTGCCGTCAGGGTTAGGTAGAGTACATTGTACAGGTAGCTGTACCAACCACCTCTCTTTTTACGTTTTTACCCTTCTCTGCATTGCCACCTGTCGGTGACCCCTTGAGCATATAAAAGGAGGCCCATGCGCAACGTAAAGGGAGGTTCGGATCATTTCGAAGCCAGAAAACACTTAGCTCTCTTGAGCAAGAACACAATACAATCAGACAAGCAGCAGTAGGAGTATTATCTCTCCGGAGAGCTCCGAAGCTGGGTAAACTGCTCGTGTGCTTCGCCTCGATCTGCTCTTCGTGCGACCTCCGCCCCCGCCGAACCGAAAGGGGCTAGGTCCGCCGGTCCCATAGGTGTTCGTGGATCAGTTTTCCCGACAGCCCCCAAGCCGAACAACAATGGAAATAATTCAACACCCAAGTGAAACAACTTCAACCCCAATAATAATCACAAGAAGGGTCACTTGAACCATGTGACTAAGGAATAAGCACAGAATGCCCCGGATATCGTACTCGGTATGTTCCCTATCAACACAATACCTGCCACGGTTTTGTTTGATTCTGGAGCTTCTCACTCGTTCCCTTGGAAAAAATCCATGATCACCAAGTCCCCCGGGATTAAGCAAGTCACTCAGAGTTACTACCAAGGTGTGGTTATTGAGGTTGAGGGACTAAAGTTTCAGGCAAACCTCGTTGTATTGGAAAATAAGGGACTGGATGTTATCCTAGGAATGGACTGGTTAACCACCAACAAGGGATTTATCGACTGCTTCAATTGGACTGTAATTCTTACCCATCATCACGGGAAGATGATAAAAATTGCAGCTCAAGAAAGACCAATGTCACGACAACCCAAGTTGAACAAGTTGGACGTTTCAGAGTTAAGAAAAGTTCCAATGGTGTGTGAGTTCCCTGACGTATTTCCGAAGAACTACCAGGCATGCCACCAGACTGGGAAATATAGTTCATCATTGAACTAGCACCTGGAACCACCCCCATTTACAAGAAACCCTATAGATTGGCACCCTCCGAGTTGGTAGAATTAAAGAAGCAAATAAAATAATTACTGGACAAAGGATTTATACAAGCCAGCTCCTCACCTTGGGGTTCACCAGTATTATTTGCCAAGAAAAAGGATGGGACACTGAGATTATGTATCTACTATCGAGCACTCAACATGGTTACCATCAAAAACAAATATCCGATGCCACGGATAAATGATTTATTTGACCAGCTCGCGCAAGCTAAGGTTTTCTCAAAAATTGATTTAAGGTCGGGGTATCATCAATTAAAAGTACGGATAGAAGATATCCCCAAGACAGCATTCACCTCCAGATACGGAGTATATGAGTTTACAGTAATGCCATTTGGACTGACGAACGCCCCCGCATATTTTGTCCACCTCATGAACAAAGTATTTATGAAATTTATGGACAAATTTGTTGTGGTGTTCATTGATGATATTCTGGTATACTCCAAGACACCAGAAGAACATGCTGAACATCTCAGAATTGTACTGGGAGAACTAAGGAAACATCAACTATACGCCAAATTCAGCAAAGGTGAATATTGGTTAAGACAGGTTGCTTTTCTAGGCCACGTATTGACCCAAGAAGGTGTTGCCGTGGACCCAAAAAAAGTCAAGGCCGTACTTGGCTGGAAACCACCAACCAACGTAATGGATGTACGAAGTTTCCTAGGAATGGCAGGATATTACCGAAGATTTATTGAAGGGTGCTCCACCATAGCAAAACCAATGACACAGTTACTCAAGAAGGATAAGAAATTTGTGTGGACTGAAGCTTGCGAGAAAAGTTTCTAAGAACTCAAAAGGAAATTAACAACATCACCAGTATTGGTGGTGCCAGACATACACAAAAGTTTTGAAGTGTATTGTGACGCATCCCGGAAGGGTCTCGGATGCGTATTAATGAAAGAAGGCAAAGTTGTCGCATACGCTTCCAGGCAACTACGAAAGCATGAAGAAAATTATCCTACTCGTGACTTGGAGTTGGCAGCAGTCATTCATGCACTCAAAGAGTGGAGGCACTTTTTACTTGGAATCGTTGTGAAATATATACGGACCATAATAGCCTCAAATATATTTTCACACAACCAGAACTCAATTTAAAACAACGGCGCTGGTTGGAATTAGTGAAAGATTATGACGTTGGCATTCACTACCATCCAGGAAAGGCGAATGTAGTGGCAGATGCTCTTAGTCGAAACCCCAGCTCGGGCAACGACAGTCTACAGAACTTGAGACCTGAATTTCACCAGGAGTTCGCCAAACTCAACTTAGTGATGGTCACTGAAGGCAACGTGTCAAATTTGGAGATACAGCCCACCCTAATGGAACAGATTAAGAAGGCTTAGCCTGGACACCCCAGCGTCGAAGGAATAAAAAGAAAAGTGAGTCTGGGCAAGGCCTCAGAATTCGTCATAGACGATATGGGAATATTATGGTACGGAGACAGACTTTGCGTACCAAATATAGAAGACCTCAAATAGCAAATTCTAGCCGAAGGCCACACCGCTCCATATTCAATCCATCCTGGAGGAACCAAAATGTACAAGGACATTCAGGAAAAAATTTGGTGGCACGGTATGAAGAGGGATATAGCCACATTCATTGCTTGTTGCGATTCCTGTCAGCGCATTAAAGCCGAGCACCAAAAACCACCAGGACCATCACAGCCAAACAGGATACCTGAGTGGAAATGGGATGAAATTGGAAAGGATTTTATTGTCGGACTACCCCGGTCACGACACGGAAATGATGCCATATGGGTCATCACAGACAGATTAACTAAGGTGGCACATTTCATCCCAGTAAAGACAACCCACACCACTCAGAAGCTTGCCAAGCTTTATCTCTCCCGTATAGTTTGTCTGCATGGGATTCCAAAGACTATAATATCTGACAGAGGCACTCAATTCGTCTCTAGATTTTGGGATCATTTACAACAAGCTCTGGGAACTCAACTAGTATTCAGTACAGCATACCACCCCCAGACTGGAGGACAAACTAAACATGTGAACCAAATTCTAGAGGACATGCTGAGAGCATGTGTCCTCACCTATGGAACCAGTTGGGAAGAAAGCTTGCCGTATGTCGAGTTTTCATACAACAATAGTTACCAAGCCAGTATGCAAATGACAGCTTTTGAAGCCTTATATGGACAGAGATGCCGTACCCCATTAAATTGGTGAGAAACAGGAGACAGTCGTATCTTCGGCCCCGACATACTCAAGGAAGCTGAGGAGAAAGTTAGACTAATCAGGGATCGACTCAAGACAACCCAAAGCCGACAGAAGAGTTATTACGATCAAAAACATCGTGAAGTCAGCTTTGAACCCGGTGAGTATGTGTACCTACGAGTATCTCCTATGAGGGGCATGCAATGATTCAAAGTTAAAGGAAAGCTAGCACCACGGTTTATTGGACCCTTCTGTGTGACTGCATGAAGAGGCACAGTAGCCTACCAGCTCGACCTACCCAAAGAACTGTTAGACATCCACGACGTGTTCCACATCTCACAATTGAGGAAATGTGTAAGCAACCCAGAGAAGCATGTGTCTCATGAGAGCATTGTCGTGAAATGAGACCTCACCTATAGGGAACGTCCAATAAAAATATTGGAGGAGTCTGAAAGGAGGACCCGTCAGAAAACAATTAAGTTTTTCAAGGTTCAGTGGAGCAATCACACCGAGGATGAAGCAACATGGGAAAGAGAGGATTTCCTTCAGACAGAGCACCCACACCTATTTGAGGATCAGCTGAAATCTCGGGGACGAGATTTTTCCTAAGGGGGTAGGTGTTGTAACACTCCAAAAAAATTGGTTTTTATTAAATTCTTTTTTTGATTTAATGGGGGTTATTTGAATTTTTGCTAAAAGAGGGGCTCTCCTTAAACCCTTTTTGACAATTTTTTTAGCAGTTCTTCTCAATATTGATTTTTGGTCTTGAGGGTTCTTCAACATGTGTTGGGTCAACACAAATAATCTTGGGTGGTTTTAATATTTCTTTTATTAAAAAGAGTTTCTATAAATTATGGGTTTATTCCTTCCCACTCAAAAATATTTCTCTTGCCATGACCTATGTTGAAAACTTCCTTCCAAATCCACCTCCCTACTTTGGGTCAAGCCAAACCTCCAATTCCAGAAAGTTTCAATCTCATTTAGACCTTTATTCTATTTATTTTATCCTCAAATCTTTTTCTGTATTATATTTTGGACTCTTGGGATTTACAAAGGAGGTAACAGATCCTTTGAGCTTTTAATCCCAAGAAAATTACCCTAGCTACTCCTTAGTACCCTCAACCTAGATCCATCAAGATCTACTAGTCCATAGTTCAAATTTTTGAAATTTTGCTTGCTGCAAGTTTGGACCAGATTTGCCATTTTTGGTGAAATCCATTTGTTTTCTTTTCCTAGAAATCTGATATAAATCAGGCAGCCTCTAGATGCATCAAGAGATCACCTCACCAAGGATCAGCTCAAGCAAAATTTTCCACATGCCAAAAACATTTTGTCGAACAGTTGGCGTGCACTGTTTCTATTCAAAATTCAGAAAAAATCAGTTTCAGTTCAGTCGACAGTGTCGTTTCTTCAGAACCACGGCGTCAATCTCGCCAGTGCTCGCGTTGGCGCCTTGCTCACTGCTCCCCCTACTTATCCATCGCGCCGCACGGTCGTTTGGACGGGCGCAAGCGTCGGTGGCGACGTGTCTCGCCAACGCCGGCGTCTTCCGCGGTGGCAGAACCACCCGTGGCGGCCAACAGGGGCCAGCCCTTCCATACGGCGCCGTCCAGCACCGCCAACACCACCAAGAGCTGCCGCAGGGCCGTCCCCTTCCCCGTTCGTGCTGCAGAACCGTCACCACGGCCTGAGAGGCGCAGTGTGCGCTCTCTGCCGCTGACGTGCATGTGAGGCCGTTCCGTCGAAAGCCTGGAGTATCACCCAAGATGAACCGAGATTAGCCTCGGGATGGAACCAGTAGACCAATCCGCAGCTGCCAAGTCACCTAAACCTCCCGTCCAGCTTCTGGCTCGCCGTAATCTCTCACCAGAGATACCCCGTTCTCAGCAACAGCCTCGACCGGCTATAAAAGGAGGCCTCGAGCTCGTTCTCGACCCAACACTACCCCTCCACCTCGCCAGAACCGCGCCCAGCCACTAGGAGGACCTCGAGGAGGCCTTCGTCCTCGACTCTAGCCGCCCCGATCCGCCTCTGGCTCTGGCAAGATCCTCTATGGTGAGAGCACCCCCTCCCCCCAAACGGCATCAGTAGCCTCCTAGTGCACCCACTCCTCTAACCCGCGCTTCAATTTGGCGTATGCTGCCGTCCCTAGTGAGATCCATCCTCGACCGAAACGCCGACCGTCGAAGAAGAGGCCGACGTCGACGTGGTGCTCCCCAACGACCAACTCCACCACCCACAGACGCGGGAGAGCTCCGTGAGTCCGTAGGTACCCTCCACTCCCCCTGCCTCGCCGTGGATCGACGTCGGCGACCACTGCAAGCCTCGGGCGCCGGCGGGACTCTGTTTTAGTTTTTAAACCTGATGGTGGGACCCCCTCATCAGCTCTCTCTCTTTTTTCGAAACGTTTTCTGAAAACGCCTTCAGGCAAAATACGCTTTCTAACTGAAACGTTTTCTGTCTTTTTCTAAACTAGCCCCTGAAAGTTTCTGTTTCATTACAAATTAGTCCCTGGACTAAAACCCTTATAGCTTTTAAACAAAAAATTATTTTGAGTTGATTCTTTTTCTGTCATCTTTATTTTTTTATCTAGTTTTTTATCATATTTATTTGAAAATTATTTGGAACAACTTTTATGCACACACGATATTTACGTTAGTATCCGATTTTTTTATAACGTAGATACCGAAGGAGTGACGGAGCCGCAAACTTCACCGAGCTAGACTCCGACTACTCTAAACTAGGCAAGCATGTTTGAACCTTTGATATGATGAGTGTTTTGCATGTTTCCTTGAGTAGTGTTCTCATGGCATGACTTTATATGCATTAGTGAATGTTATATTGCATGCAAGGTAAGCTACAAGTGAGCTTCGAAATTTGATGTGTTCATATGATGGTGAGATAACCTGATCATGTGATGGCATGATAGATTGCAAGCTTGTATTGTTCAAGCATGCCATGCTTATGTCAACCGTTTAACTCCATTATTAATGTGGATCAAGTCATGTTCCCGTTCGTTCCCTTTTTCGTGCTACCACATGTCTTCTACAAAGAATGTGGTCTAGTTAGTTGCAAAGGTCTTTCCTTGTACACACCAAATAGAGGGGCCGTGATGAGGGTTCCATGCCCCTAGATTAAAGCCCGTCATCCGGTCATGGGGCATGGGTGTTTCCGGTTGGGACCGAGAGGGGGGCACCCCTTAGAGCGCGAGATATAAATTTGACCCCATGCTACTCGAGGTTGTGGCCTCCCCGTCTTAAAGTTTTTCTTCAACGTTGCCTTGTGTGATTCCTGGCAGCGGAATGTGGAATGGGTGTGTACTGGTTAGATGTGTTTCTTCTAAAATACCGTAAACGGAACTAGTCTTTGTGACTACGGGAATCCGTTGGCTGTGGGTAAAGAGTACAAACTCTGCAGAGTCAAAACCATTCGAGTAACCGTGTCCATGGTCAAAGGCGGTGATCAACATATCAGCGTCAGTGTCAGTCTCAACGTCCGTCTCATCGTCAGTCTCAGTGTCAGTTTCAGTGACAATCTCTGGTGAATAAACATGAGTGGTAAACCCGGCTGAATGTTATTCCTGTGGATGTACTAACCCGTTTATTATTATGTACTGAGTATTTCTTTGGGATGATTTAATTTCATGAGCTACTGGAATTCGAATGGAGAAATATAAGCCATTTATGTGATGTTGCTCAGATGTCCGACTATGGCATTCTTGTTGTTTATTTTTGTTATAAGCCCTTTATGTGATGTCACTCAGACGTCCGACTATGGCATTCTCATTATTTACATTCGATATAAGCCCTTTATGTGATGTTGCTCAGACGTCCGACTATGGCATCCATGTTATTTACTTCCATTATAAGCCCTTTTCCAGATGTCGCATAGATGTCCGATTGTGGCACGCACTGTCATTTACATTTAAATATAAGCCCTTTATGTGGTGTCGCTCTGACGCCCGACTGCGGCATGTTTATTTATTTTTACCTTTCGAGGCGTCGCTTCAGACACCCGATCGGTCTTCAGTTATTTTATTGGGATTTCGGGAGGACTACCACCTGACTTCCTTTTTATTTAACATGCCGTGCAAATTTATTATCTGAGTGTGCATTACTAATCTGCTCATGTGCATCATGTTTGCATTTGTTATATCTTATGTCCAAACTGTCTTGCGAGTACATTCAAAGTACTCACTGGCTTATTGATTTGGCCAGATTTCAGCGAAGGTGATCTTATGGATGAAGAGTACGATAGCGAGTCCGACGCCTAGAGGAGTCCCATTCAGTCCCGTGCGATCCTGGAATTGGTCACTTGTATCACATACGCTTCCGCTACCCAAATAAAATCATCGAGCCTCACTCCGGCGCTTGATGAGCTGCAAGATTTAGGAGTCATGTCACCCACGTCACTGTGACATACCCACCACTACTTTTATTACGAGTCAGTAGTTATGCCACCTTACCCCTTGTGTCATAATCGCCTTTATGTGTACTATCGGCGTGCTTGTAATAAATTGTTGAGCAGCCTCAGCTCAACCTTGTATAATATTTAGTACTACTGGATTTCTGTATCAAGGATTTGTCTACTAGTAAGGAAGATTTTCCTATACTGGTCTGATAAAATGGTCAATTTTTCAATAAATATTTTATTTGAAAACCGGTCCTGACAGGAATCCTACTCATCCTGCTTCGCTAATCAGATGTGGAAGGACTCTGAGTCTCGCTTAGCCTTATACCACGTGAGAGTGGTAAGAACCCATTCTTTGCCTCACTCATGTTGAACCACTTCAACACTTCATCTATGTATGTGCTCTGGCTCAAGCCGAGCAGCCACCTCGATCTATCTCTATAGATCTTAATGCCTAAAATATAGACTACCTCACCAAGGTCCTTCATCGAAAACTTGCCATTCAATGATTCCTTGACCGAGTTCAACATTGAAACATCATTCCTGATCAGTAGTATGTCATCCACATACAAGATCAAAAACACTATCGAGCTCCCACTTAACTTCTTGTATAAAGAAGCGTCCTCTTCGCTTTTGATGAAACCAAGACCAGTGACAACCTCATCAAAACGAATATTCCTGCTCCGAGATGCTTGCCTCAACCCATAAATGGATCTCTTGAGCTTGCATACCTTACTAGGGCTAGTTTTGATCGACAAAACCCTCGGGTTGTATCATATACACGTCCACGGTTAAATTTCCGTGAAGGAAAGCCGTTTTGACATCCATCTGCCATATCTCATAATCGAAATATGCAGCTATAGCTACTACGATCCTCACCGACTTCAGCATCGCTACCCGCGAGTAAGACTCATCGTAGTCCATTCCTTGAATTTGTCCATAACCTTTAGCGACAAGCCGAGCTTTGTGGATATGAACATTTCCATCCACATCGGTTTTCTTCTTAAAGACCCAATTGCAACCAATGGCAGTTACGCCAGGTGGCAGATCAACCAAGTCCATGACTTGATTCTCATCCATGGACTTTAACTCGGATCTCATGGCCTCCAGCCATGCCTCGAAATCTGGGCTCACCATCACTTCCGCATGCGTGGCCGGCTCGTCACTCTCTAGCAATAATACATCACGCACTCTGCCCAATCTTTCTGACCTTAGTGGTTCCGATGCCGCTTCCACTACGGGCTCCCTGACTGACTCCGGTATGATCTCATCACCAGCCGAGCCGTCCCCGCGTGGTCCTCGAATTTGTTCGAGTCAAACCATGCTCCCACAGGCCTCCCTACTGAGAAACTCTTTCTCAGGGAAAACCCCGTTCCGAGCAACAAACACTTTGTTCTCTTCCCATTGTAGAAGCTATATCCCAAGGTTTCCCTCGGATATCCCATGAATATGCATTTATCAGATTTAGGTGTAAGCTTGTCTGACATAAGTCGCTTGACAAATGCTTCACAACCCCAAATCTTTACAAAAGACAAACTGGGTCTCTTCTCGGTCCACATCTCATGTGGTGTATTGTCTACGGATTTTGATGGTACCCTGTTAAGTGTGAAAGCTGCAGTTTCTAGAGCGTATCCCCAGAATGACAAGGGTAAATCCGATTTGCTCATCGTAGACCAGACCATGTCCAACAAGGTCCTATTCCTCTGTTCCGACACACCGTTTGTGAGCTGAGGTACTTGGAGGTGTGAGCTGAGGTACTATACCTCGGCTTTTCAGATGATCATCAAACTCCTGGCTCATGTACTCACCTCCATGATCAGATTGTAGAAGTTTTATAGTCTTGCCAAGCTAATTCTCAACCTCGTTCTGAAACTCTTTGAACTATTCAAAAGTCTCCGAGTTGTGCCTCATAAAATAGATATATCCATATCTACTCAAGTCGTCGGTAAAAGTCACGAAGTACTGATAGCCACCTCTGGCGGTTGTGCTCATTGGACCACACACATCACTATGTATAAGCTCCAAAGTCTCGGACGCCCTTTCGCAACTCTTTGTGAAAGGAGACTTAGTCATCTTGCCGAGCAAGCATGATTCGCATGTCTCGAACGACTAAAAGTCAGACAAAGTTAGGAGCCCATCATCATGGAGCTTCTTCATGCGTTTAAGACTAATGTGTCCAAGCCGGCAATGCCAAAAGTATGTCGGATTTATCTCATTAGGCTTATGCCTCTTGACATTCACGTTATAGACCGGTTCCAGTTCTATATTCAATATAAATAGTCCATCAACAATGGGTGCATAGCCGTGTAACATACCATTCAAAATATCGAACAACCATTATCCTTTGAATTGAATTCATAACCTTGACTCATCAAACATGATGCAGAAATAATGTTTCGACTAAGTGCAGGAATGTAATAACAATTATTCAATTCCATAATGAATTCGGAAGGAAGCTTGAGCTGCATCGTGCCGACCTCCAACGCAGCAACTCTTGCTTCGTTGCCGACCCTGATGTCAATCTGCCCTTGTGCCACACGCCTAGTTCTTACCAGCCCCTGCATTGACTTGCAAATATGAACAACCGATCCGGTATCAAATACACAAGAGCTACTAGGTATGTCAGCAAGGTAAATGTCTATAACATATGCAACAAGTGTACCTTCTCCCAAAGAAGCATTTCCGGCCTTCTTGCCATGCTCTGCAAGCCACTTGCTACCGTTCCTCTTCAAGTGACCGGTCTCCTTGCAGTGATAGAAAACGGTCTTCGAGTCCGGTCCAGACTTCGGCGCATCGGCGGAGGTTACCATCTATGTGCCCTTTGCCTTAGCCTTTTTCATGGACCAACTCTTCTTGAACTTAGCCGATTTTTGCACCATCAACACTTGATGCGTGCCTTTCTTAATATCCTGCTCTGCCACTTTGAGCATCCCATGCAAGTCAGTGAGCTTCTTATCCATGCCATGCATATGATAGTTCGAGATGAACATCCCATAGCTGGGCAGAAGAGAACCCAGAACTGCGTCTGTAGCAAGCTCATCCAAGAGCAGGAAGCCCAACCGATCCAAAGCTTGCACATATCCGATCATCTTGATCACATGGGGCTCAGTGGAGCACCAAAAAGGAAACGAGGACATTGCACTGGCTGGCGCCCACCTGGTCTCGATTGTCATGACTTGCGTCACGATCACCTCGCGAGGTACTCCCTACCTTGATCTCTCTGCCTCCTCGCGAGCCTGCCTGGCGAGGCCGCCCCTGAGAAAGCCTTGCGTCATCCACCCCGCGAGGCTTGGCCCCTCATGAGGGTCTTGGATTTGGGTTGATGAAGACGGGTCGTACTGGGCCGCTTCTTGAGCCACGCTGCAGGCCACAGGCAGGCAAGTCTAGGGACCCCTGTTCCCAGAACACCGATAGTAGCCCCCGGGCCCAAGGCGCGCTTGGACTTGGCTTAGCAGCGAAACCAAAGGGCAAGGACCCCTGTTCCCAGAACTAGGGACTCCGCTCGCTTCTTCTTCCTTGCTCCTCCTCTGTCTTACTGCCAATGGCGCCCATCCGCCGGTTCTCAGCTGAGGAGAAAGGAAAGGCCCCCGAGAGGGGCCTGACCCTCCAAAGAAACGGCCGGTCCCCGGCCGCCGTGATGAGGTTGCAAGGCCGGAGACGTCGAGGCCTTAGTACGAGTGGTCGCCTCCTGGGTTCCCGCTCCCTCTGTACGCTCGGGCCTAGGGCCCTGGAGAAGGAGACGCCGAGCGACACCGCCCACGCCGCCGGTGAGGCCGACGAGCCAAGGCGGTGCGCACCGTTGCTCCTGAAGTCCACGCCGCGGATTCCTCTCACAAGCTCGTGCTCCATGTTGCGATGCCTCCAAGCTCCTGGATCCTCTTTCCTTCCTTCTCTGCCTTCGAGATGCCGTCGAGGGGGCCTCTCGAGCTTTGGTTGCAGCACGCCGACAGCGGTACCTCGGCGACCGGAGTGGAGGTTGAGGTCGTCGCTCCGGGCAAGGTCTACATGACCCGGGGTTGGGGCAAGATCACCCGGGTGTGCCGAACAGGGGGTTCCCTAGTGATTCATTTCGAATACGATGGCACCTCCTTGATGCTCTTCCAGGTCTTGGACGCAAAAGGCCGCCGGCTGGAGTGCTGCCCCAGAGGAGGTAGCCAAGACATCGATGTGGCAAGGGCTAGGCCGGCCACCCGCTTCCCCAATGGCTCCTCTGCCAGCGACTCTCCCGAGCTCCTCGCGACTCCGGAGACGAGCGATGACAGCTACGTGCCCCCGAGCTCACGTCACGCTTGGAGCAAGGCGGCTGCATCAGGCCGCCGGCGCGGCTGATCTGGATGGGGATCGGCCACCCGTGGCCCACTATTGATGATGGCATCAGCCATGAGGGCGCGTTTAGTTAGGTTTCCTTAGGATTCACACCTTTTGTTCCCTGTGAGGAATTGAGAGAGTACCCCATGGGGGCATGTAAAGTGCCCGAGGTCCAGTAACAGCCCCTGAGGCGCGATGCTCAGGAGGTGCCCTTTAGCGCTCAAGCAGCCGCCAAAAGGTGAGAAAGGAAGGCAACGTTGCCGTGACAAAGCCGCATCAAGTGGAGGTTTTGTGTCTCATCGATTAGCTATCCCAGGGGGGAGACTTATCTCGAGTGCATGGAGTTGTTCCTTCACGAGGTGCTAGGCTTGCGCGGCTGCAGCTGGGATGTAGCTGGGTTAGGCCTTCGCGAGCTTCCCCTTCCTTCCCATACTCTCCTTCGTGCTCTACGTCCTCAGGTCCCTGTGTCACGCCCAAGATGCGAACCTATCCTAAAGGAACTCGAAGGTCCCACCAAGTATAGAAGCGCATCTTGAAGACGCTTTTGCAAGGTGGATATCATTACATCAACATTACATAATATATGGGGATACATACAAGAGGCATACAATGCCTCACGAATACAACATCATCTTTCATAAGAGCACCATCCGACTACGGATAAAACACAAACAGAAACTCAAATGACATTCACCCTGCTAGCCCAGGCTGCCGACCTGGAACCTAACCCCTGATCGAAGAAGAAGCAGAAGAAGAACTCCAAAACAAGTAACATCGCTCTCGCGTCATGAACATCGCATAACCTGTCCCTGCAACTGTTGTTGTAGTAATCTGTGAGCCACGAGGACTCAGCAATCCCATTACCATGGGTATCAAGACTAGCAAAGCTTAATTGGAAAGGAAGGGGTAAAGTGGCGAGGTTGCAGCAGTGACTAAGCATATATGGTGGCTAACATACGCAAATAAGAGAGAGAAGAGAGCAAACGGAACGGTCGAGAAGCTAGCAATGATCAAGAAGTGATCCTGAACTCCTACTTACGTCAAACATAACCCAAGAACCGTGTTCACTTCCCGGACTCCACCGAAACGAGACCATCACGGCTACACACACGGTTGATGCGTTTTAAATCGTATCTGGTGTCAAGTTATCTACAACCGGACATTAACAAATTCCCATCTGCCACATAACCGCGGGCACGACTTTCGAAAGTTTATACCCTGCAGGGGTGTCCCAACTTAGCCCATGATAAGCTCTTGCGATCAACGAAGGATATTCCTTCTCCCAGGAAGACCCGATCAGCCTCGGAATCCTGGTTACAAGACATTTCGACAATGGTAAAAACAAGTCTAGCAAAGCCGCCCGATGCGCCGACAATCCCGATAGGAGCTGCACATATCTCGTTCTCAGGGCAACACCGGATGAGACATCCAACGAGTAAAACCAGACCTCGAGTTTCCCTGAGGGGGCCCCGCAGTCTACTCGGTTCGGACCAGCACTTAGAGAAGCACTGGCCCCGGGGGGGGGGGCTAAAATAAAGATGACCCTTGGGTTAATTACTCCCAAGGGAAAAGTAGGTGGTGGTGAGGCAAATGGTAAAACCAAGGTTGGGCCTTGTTGGAGGAGTTTTATTCAAAGCGAACTGTCAAGGGGGTCCCATAAATCACCCAACCGCATTAGGGACGCAAAATCCGGGAACATAATACCGATATGACGGAAACTAGGGCGGCAAGAGTGTAACAAAACACCAGGCATAAGGCCGAGCCTTCCACCCTTTCCAAGTATATAGATGCATTAAGTAAGTAAGAGATATTGTGATATCCCAACATAATCGTGTCCACCATGGAGCAATCTTCAACTTCACCTGCAACTAGCAACGCTATAAGAGGGGCTGAGCAAAAGCGGTAACATAGCCAAGCAACGGTTTGCTAGGGAGGGTGAAAAGGTTAGAGGCTGACATGGCAATTTGGGAGGCTTGAAGAACAAGTGATAGGTAGCGCAGCATAGTGATAGAACGAAGCAACTAGCATAGCAATGATAGTAGTGAGATCCAGGGTAGCGGTCATCTTGCCTGAAATTCCGCTAGGAAGAAGAACGAGTCCATGAAGAATATGAACGAATGAAGCCAAACCAACCGTAGACGAACGAATCCTCACGATCGCAAATAAAATAGGAACTATCGAAAAGAAGCACACAACATAGTAAACACACCACACATATACAAGACATGATGCTCAACCAAGTATGATGCATGACAAGGCTACATGAAGCTACTCATGGCAAGAGATGATGCATACAACAGCAACACATCAAAGCAAGTTTAAATGAGGCCGGAAACAACATAGAACTAATCCAGTAAGTCCTCATATGTAAATTTCGAAATTGGTCCAGATCTGAACAAACATTAAGTTCAAGTTTTTATAGAACAAGTTAAAGAGCACCAAGAGAATCTACACGAAATTCTAGTCAACTTACATATAAAGTTCGTTTAATTCGGAGCTATGACCTAGAAGATATGAGCAAAACAAGTTAACATGGCATTCATGCAAAAGGCATTCAAACATCAAGCACACACTCCAAAACATGGATGCAACATGATAAGATGAAACTACATGCAATTCTATGCAAGTTTCATATAGAGCACACTCAAAACGGAGCAACGGTTCAACACATACACATCATACAAGGTTAAAGGGCATGCTGTCCAAAACAGCAACTAGGCATCTAGCAAGCATCAAAACAATGTGCTACAGCACCTCAATGTGAAAACAAAAGGCATGGGCATGATGTACAGGTAAAGCATAACAAAACATGAACACTGAGTTATCTCCAGAAAATAATAGAACATGCTCAAAAAGACATGGCAAGATTGCAAATAATAACAGTTTCAGACTTAGCAGAAATAACATTAGGTTGCAATGTTTAGAGCTATCAAACAACATGTTACAGGAAGCAATCATGGAAAACCAAGGCATGGCATGCTATTAATAATGACGAAGAACAAAACTTCCTTACTGAGCTAATTCCAAAGATCAACAGAAAAGATGGTAGCATCCATGCAAACATGGCAAATGATGACAGATTCAGACATAGCATGAACAATAATAAGTACGCATGTTTGTGAGCTTGTACTACTCACCACAGACCATTACATGGCATGGAAAGGCAACCAATAGTAATAAGACATGTTTGTGAAGCTAAGCATGGCATTAGAAAGTTCATAGGATGCAAGGATCACTTGCAAAGCTCATGGAAAAACTGGACTTAAAAGTTAACAGGTTGACAGCAACATTATTTAGCAACTTGAGAGCAAGATTGCAACAAGCTACAGTAGGCTATAAATGCAAACAGCGGCATGGATGGATAGAGCATGACTTGTATAACAAAACCTCCGTAGTGAACATCTCCAGATTATGCATAGAATGACTTGTAGAAGCAGGTCTACATCCGTGCCGCTGTTTCAGCCTAGCAAAACAGTAACATCAAGTACCATACTTCACAAGCTCGATGCACTCACTACAAGACTTACAAAAATACATTGATTGAACTACTGTAAAGACGACATGATGTAGATCAAAACACATGTAGACATCAAGCTCATAGGATGCACACACAAAATGCAACAAAAATGACAAATTATCAAGTTCTGTTAACGGACAGCAGTTAACATCATATAGCACTCTTGCAACGATGATTAGGGCATCTAGATGAACTCAAACAAGCATGGAACAATGGAACAAAATGAAGAGCATCTCACAATGAACACTCTGATATATCGTGCGCACGAAACGGAGCAGTATGCAACCAGATATGATAGGTCAAAGATAGCACCAGAATGTTAGGGATTTCGGGACGAGAGAAAATCACCTCGCAGACTAGGGTTGACCGCGGCATGGATTTTGAGGCGGCGGCGGATCTCGCCGGATCCCCACCGGAGAAGTGGCCGGGGAGGCGGATCCGGTCGCAGGCCAGCAGATCGGCCCGGATCCGGGCGGCGCCGGCGAGAGGAGACGGCGGGGCAACGACCGGAGGCGCGCCGGGACGGAGGCCGGCGGGCGGGGCGGCGGCGGAGCTCCACCGCGGA